>NC_057797.1:700490051-700504991 GCF_018294505.1 Triticum aestivum | reverse complement strand
GACTCGTCGGCTCCCTGGCGAAGACTACGTGCGGGTGCGTTTTGCGCTGAGGGGGGAGATTTCCCCCGCACCACAAGAGGGCGAGCGGGTCATCTTCTGCTCACACTGCTTGCGCGGGTTGGGGCTGCCTGTGAGCAGTTTCTTCCGCTCCTTTCTGGAGTTCTACAGCCTCCAGCCGCACCACCTCACACCCAACACGGTGGTGCTGCTGTCCGCCTTTGTGGCCTTGTGCGAAGGCTTCCTCGGAGTCCTCCCCACCCTCGAGCTTTGGGGGGGGGGGGGTTCTTCTCCAAGCTCAGCACCCAGGCTGCAGGCGTGCCGGCTCAATGCGGTGCTTTCATCACCGTGCGAGGGTTGGGGGTCGACAACCCCTTCCCCACCATCTCGCTGATAAAGTCGGTGAAGATGTGGCAGCAATCATACTTCTACGTCAAGAGCGTCTCTGCGAGGGGCGACTGGGTCAACTGGCCGGCTTTTGAAGCTGGTCCGCCGGCTGGGAGGCTGCCCAACTGGTCGTACCGGGCCAAGTCGCTGACGCCTGCGGGAGCCGGCGCCGTCACGCGACTCCGAGTGCTGACGCAGTCGGAGGGTTTGACTGGTCCAGACCTGCTGGCCGCCTTCATGGTGCGCCGAGTTCTCCTGCTCCAAGGTCGCCCCCACATGATATGCCAAATGAGCGGGCGCCATGATCCGAGTCGGATGTGCACCAAGGACATGCCTCACGAGGAGGTGGCCTACATGGTGAACTACCTCTCGGACAGCAAGCTCCTGGAGGATCGGCGGTTCAGCAAGGAGCCGTACTCCCGCGCCAACCCCCCGCCCGTAGTGAGTTGCCTGTTCTTTCTTTGAATTGTCTTCTTTCTTGCCGAATTTGTGTTGTGCGACCTGACCAGTTGGCTCTGGTCAGAATCCCCTCCTCCATCCACCAGCCGGCACCATGGGGCCGGCCAGCGAGTTCCTTGCCAACCGGGCAGAGAGCGACGTCGATGACCCCGATCTGGGAGCGGCGGCCTTGGAAGACGACGCAGAGGGAGGAGGAGGAGCAGCAGGCGGCTCCAGGCCTTCGGCCACTTTCGCCGACTGGCCTAACGACGAGGCCGAGGGAGAAGTCGCCCCCCACCATCGCCCAGGAGCCAGCCAGCCTGGCGTGGGCTCTTCTGCCGCGCCGGGTGCTCCAGGCGGCGGGAAGAAGCGTAGGGCAGTGCCGACCTCGTTCGGCAGTCGACCGAAGAAGCCCAAGGGTTTGGCTGCAGCGACCCGGCGGGACAAGGCGGCTGCGAAGGCCATCCGCTTCCGTAAGGAAGTGGATAAACCGCCACTGGTCTCCGCATGAGTATTTCGTCTTAATGCTTTACTCTTTCTCAGCAGCTTTGTCTGAGTCTTTTACTTGCTTCCCTTGCTTCAGGGCTCCCCTTACTCTTGAGAGGGTTGCCGCCGCCTCCATCATGGGCTCAGTGGAGACGTCCGCCACCACTCGGTGGATTGACCCTGCTGCTGACCTCCGGGAGGCGAAGGAGCAGAATGCGCAGGAGAAGCGCAACGAGGAAGAGGCCACCTGCCTGGAGAAGGCGAAGGCCGATAAGGCGGAGGCCTCCGCCAAGAAGAAACTATCCAAGGCCTCCGCCAAGAAGAAACTGGCGGAGGCCGAAGCCGTCGTCGCGTCGAAGCGGCAGGCTGAGGAGGCCGCGCGCCGCCAATCGGCAGTGTTCGTCCCCCTGCCGAACTCTGCGTCGCCGCCTCTGGAGTTCACGGGGCAGACTGGGGGAGCCGGCAGCGAGAACCCCGTCCTGGAGAGGGAAGGCGGCGACTCCTCTACGCCGGACATGATCGTTCTGCTGTCGCCTACGCCGCCATCTGGAAGCGCGCAAGGCAAATAGCCAGCGGACCCTCCGGTGCCGCCGACTGAAGATGAGGCCGTGGCGAGGCTGCTCCTTCAAGTCGGCTCGCCAACGCGCCACCGTCTTGAGAAGGGGACCTCGGCACCCCTCCCCCTGGAGGCCGGCACCGCCAGCTCGATGATCCCAGACGCCGAAGCAACGAGCGCCGCGCCATTGGGTGGGTGCGAGGAGGCGGCACAGGGCCGCTGAACCAGGCGCTTCTGGACGTCCAGGAGAAGCTTCGAGCTGAGGGCGACGCCCTCCAGAACTGCACCAAGGCGTACCTGGCATCGCGGGCGGCCGTCCGGGTATGTTTTTTCTTTGGTCCTTATTTTCTTGTTCCTCTCTGTGGGGGCGCGCCAGTGCACCCACTGTGTGTAGTCCCCGAGTTTTGGGCTGGCTTCTGAGCAGGCGGCCCGGAACTCCAATTGGTGAGCTCCAGGTACTAACTTTTGTCCGAAACACTTGTCGCAGGACTACCACAACCGCCGCGTTACTGCCTTCAACCGTAACGTTGAAGAGCTGGGCAAGCGGACCGCTGACTTGTTGGAGAGCCGGAGTAAGTCCATTTTTCTTTTTTTCTTTTTTGCGGGGGCGTGCTGGCACACCTGCGGGCTGTAGTCCCTGAGATTCAGGCCGACTGCTGAGCAGTCGGGTCGGATCTCCCCGGCGACCTTCTTTATTGATGACTTAACGCCTTCTTTCTTTCTTCTCTTCAGGAGCCAACGCTGCTCTTCAATAGCAGCTGAGTGAAGCCAACTCCGCATTGCACGCCAAAGGGAGGAGCCATCGAGGCTCGCCTTCGGCCGACTCACTGGATGCTGCGCCGGCTTTAACGTGTCGGCGCCCAGGCGATTGCCGCCCTGTGGCCGGACATGCAGGCTCCGCGCACCCCCAGCCTGACTGCCGACTGGCTAGAGGTCGCGGCTGGTCGTCTTGAGGCCTGGAAGGGTTCCTCGGCCTGAGCTGGAGCGCATCGGGCCTTGGAGTTTGTCAAGGCGTGGTATCCGGGGCTGGATCTAGACCGGCTGGCCACCCTCCGGTCAGAGGCCCAGCCAGAGCTGGCCGCCGCGGAAGACGCCCTCGTCAAGCGTGCCACGGTGATCGCTGAGTACACCGACACCAGCATCTTCATCCCTGAGCGGTCTGAAGACGGCGAGGAGGTACCGTCGGAGTGGTTTGGGATGAACCCAGACTACGGCGAGGACTCGGCGGAGGTGATCGGCTCCAGCGTCGAGGAGGAAGGCGAGACGGAGGACGGAGGCGGGACGGAAGCACCAGAAGACGGAACAGATGGCCAGCCTCAGCTCGACCACGCCTCCAGCAACGAGCCGCGTGCGACCGAGCCGACTGCCGCCGGAGGCGATCAAGCCGAGACTACCCAGCCTGACGTTGCCGCCTCCTCCGACCCTCCGAATCCGTCTTCTGCTTCCTAAGCTGCCGCCTTATCTTTATTTTATCTGCTTTAGTACTCTTTGAAGAACTTGTTAATTTGCACAATTCCACCCGCGGGGTGTATTTTGAACTTCAGCTCAAAGATTCGGCCAAGGGCCTATGTTATGTAAATATTTATCCGAGTTCTATATTTTCTTGCTCATTGCTCTTTTGGCTTTTTTCCTTTGCCGCTTTCCCTTAGTTGCCTGCCTTGCCAATCGGACAGCCGCTCTGTGGACTGCCGCTGGATCAAATGCTTGGCTACTTTGGGAAGGCAAGTACTTAGCCGTTTTTAAGAGTTTTTGAGCAAGTTGAATAGAAGGCGGCAATCCGACGGTTCAAGAGTCGGTTTGCGAAAAAAGGCTGGAAACCGTCTTGAGCTATGTTTTATGCTTTGAGTCCTTAGCCATTTTTCATGCGAACGCCCATTCTACCTTACTTCTGCCCACCGTACAGTCGCTCTGCGAGCTGCGGCTTTTGACAGGAGACGGTTTAGGCGTTACACACTACTTGTCCGGCTGCAGGAAGCATTTCATAGTGCAAGGCGGCAAGTCCTCGGGCCGACTTGTCGAGCCCGGTGCCAAGCGGCATAACAAAGAGTAACATCCTTGTAGGCATAATTTTTATCTACAGACAAAAGAGGGCAGTCCCCGAGCTCCTCTCGGGGGCCCCGAAGTCTTGGTACTTTAATACAAAAGGTAGTGTGGTACATACTACATCAACTGTAAAATCTTCGGAGGAGATTTGTATTCCATGGCCGCTCAGTCTCCTTGCCGGAGTCGTCCCTCTTGCGTGCTCGGGGCTTCTGAGCATCAATCAGGTAGTAGGAGTCGTTGCCCAATACTTTGCTGATGATGAAAGGGCCTTCCCAAGGCGCCGACAGCTTGTGTTGGCCGGCTATTCGCTGGATCAGCCGAAGCACAAGGTCGCCTTCTTGGAAAGATCTTGGCTTGACCTTCCTGTTGTGGTATCGACGTAGGCTCTGCTGGTAGATGCTGGACCGGCTGAGTGCCAACAGCCGGCCCTCTTCCAGCAGATCGACACCGTCTTGACGCGCTTCTTATGCTTCCTCCTTGGTGTACATGGTGACTCGTGGGGAGTCGAACTCTATGTCCGTTGGGATGACAGCTTCGGCGCCGTAGACGAGGAAGAAAGGCATGAAGCCGGTTGACTTGTTTGGAGTCATGCGCAGGCTCCAGAGGACGGCTGGTAGCTCGTCGAGCCAGCAGCCAGCCGAGCGCTCCAGAGGCTCGATCAGCCGGGGTTTGATGCCGGACAGGATGAGGCCGTTTGCTCGCTCCACCTGGCCGTTTGACTGTGGATGGGCGACGGACGCTAGGTCCAGTCGGATGCCCTGTGTTGCGCAAAAACGGGCCAAGGCGCCTTTGGCAAAATTTGTGCCGTTGTCGGTGATGATGTTGTGTGGTATGCCGTACCGAATTGTGATATCGGAGATGAAAGTCACGGCAGTCGGACCGTTCAGCTTCTTGATTGGCTTCGCTTCTATCCACTTGGTGAACTTGTCCACTGCGACAAGTAAGTGAGTTAAGCCACCTCGTGCTGTCTTGAATGGTCCCACCATGTCTAGACCCCAAACTGCGAAAGGCCAGGCAATGGGGATGGTCTTGAGTGCAGAAGCCGGCTGGTGTGACTTGGAGCTGAACTTCTGGCACCATTTGCATTTTCGGACCAATTCCTTGGCCTCTTCTAAGGTAGGCGGCCAGAAGAAACCGTGTCGAAAGGCTTTTGCGAGGAGTGCTCTTGAAGCCGCATGGTGGCCGCACTCGCCTTGATGGATGTCTTTAAGAATTGCTTGGCCTTGCTCTG
Organism: Triticum aestivum; assembly: GCF_018294505.1. Taxonomy (NCBI): domain Eukaryota; kingdom Viridiplantae; phylum Streptophyta; class Magnoliopsida; order Poales; family Poaceae; genus Triticum; species Triticum aestivum. Next base: position 700,499,853 of record NC_057797.1, on the reverse strand, counting down.
GCTCTACGCAGCGCTGGTAGACACCAGTGACACTGCGATTTACCAGCTCTCTGTTGACTATGGTGTAGGCTGCCGCTCGGTGTTGTACTTGCCGAGCTAAGGTCTCGTTAGTCGGCAGCTCTTTGCTCACCGGGAATTTTAGGATGGGTTGGGCCCATGAGGGTGCTGCTATTTCTTCGACTGCCAGAACTGCGACTTGGACGAGGGCGGTTGGGCTGGGAGGTGGTGGGTTGGAGTCAACAACCATTTGCTTGGTTAATGAAGTCCTCAGGCCGACTGGCGCGACTCTTGGGCCGAGTTCTGGAGTCTTCGAGTCCGCCGCCGCAGTCCCCGGGCCGGGTACTGTGTTCCCTGGGCCGGCCTCGAATGTGCCGGCTTTGGAGCCATCTGCCAAAATCCCCGTACCGTCTGCTGGGGCTCTGGAGTCGGATTCGACCTCCTCGGGAGGAGTCGGCACAAAGATGGAGTCTGATTCTGGTGAAGGCTTGACAGACGGCTTGAGGAGGCGTTGAAGGGCAACGCCGGATGGTATTGCTTGGCGGGTAGAGCCGATTCGTGCTAGGGCGTCTTCTTGGTCGTTGTCGTTTCTTGGCACATGGAGGAACTCGCACCCCTCGAAATACCCACTGAGTTGCTGCACGAGGAGACGGTAACTCGCCATGTTTGCATCTTTGGCGTTCCAGTCGCCAGATGACTGTTGGACCACTAAGTCCGAGTCGCCATAACACAAGATCCGGCGAATGCCAAGTTCTTTGGCAAGCCGGAGCCCGTGAATGAGCGCCTCGTACTCGACGACGTTGTTGGAGGCGGCAAAATGGATTTGCAGTGCGTATTTGAGCTTGTCGCCTTTAGGAGAGGTGAGGATGACGCCAGCTCCCAAGCCGGTGCGCATCTTGGAGCCATTGAAATGCATCTGCCAATGGGTGGAGTCAGGCGCTGGAGGTAGGTACTGGGTCTCGGCCCAGTCGACGAGGAAGTCGGCCAGTGCTTGTGACTTGATGGCGGTGCGGGGCTGGTAGTGGATGGTGTAGGGAGCCAGCTCTATGGCCCACTTGGCCACTCGGCTAGAAGCATCTCGGCTTCCGATGATCTCGGCAAGTGGGGCCGTGCAGACCACAGTGATCGGATGCTCTTGAAAGTAAGGCTTCAATTTCTTGGCAGTAAAGTGTACGCCATAGCGCATCTTCTGGTAGTGGGGGTAGTTCTGCTTGGAGGTCGACAATACTTCGCTCAGGTAATATACCGGCTCTGGACAGGTAGTGCCTTGCCTTCCTCGTTGCGTTCCACTACAATGACCGTGCTGACTACCCGGCTGGTGGCGGCGATGTACAGGAGCATAGGTTCCTTGGGAGTTGGGGCCGCCAGGATGGGTGGAGTAGTCAGCATCTTCTTCAACTGGAGAAAAGCTTCGTCTGCCTTATGGTTCCACTCTAAAAAAGTGGTCTTCTTCATGAGTTGGTATAAGGGGAGAGCTTTCTCGCCCTGCCGACTGATGAATCGGCTGATGGACGCCAAGCAGCCGGTGAACTTTTGCACATCCAGCAGTCGGCTGGGTACCTCCATTCTCTCAATGGCCTTGATCTTTACATGGTTGCATTCTATGCCATGTTCAGAGACCAGGAAGCCAAGGAGCTAGCCGGCTGGTACCCTAAAGACACACTTCTTGGGATTGAGCTTGATCTGGAATCGGCGCAGGTTCTCAAAGGTCTCCTTGAGGTCTTCCAGCAGTGTTCCATGCTTTTCCGTCTTCACCACCACGTCGTCCACGTAGACGTGGGCGTTCCTGCCGAGCTGCTTGAGGAGGCACTTCTGCATGCAACGCTGAAAGGTGGCGCCGGCATTCCTTAAGCCGAACGTCATGGTGAGGTAGCAGAAGGCTCCAAACGGCGTGATGAAGGCGGTCTTCAGTCTGTCAGTCGGGTTCAGCTTGATCTGGTGATATCCTGAGTATGCATCCAAAAAGCTCAACAGCTCGCATCCGGCGGTGGAGTCTATCACCTGATCAATTCTTGGTAGAGCAAACGGGTCCTTGGGGCAGGCTTTGTTGAGGCTCGTGTAGTCAATACACATTCGCCACTGCTTGTTCTTCTTCAGTACCAGGACCGGATTGGCTAGCCACTCCAGAAAGAATACTTCCATAGTGAAGCCAGCTACTAGGAGTCGGGCTATCTCTTCTCCGACAACTCTTCTCTTCTCTTCTGATAGGCGGCGCAGGGGCTGCCTGGCCGGCTTTGCATCAGATCGGACGTGTAACTTGTGCTCGGCGAATTCCGTCGGTACACCTGGCATGTCTTTGGTGGACCATGCAAAGATGTCCGATTCTCACGGAGGAAATCGACGAGCTCGCCTTCCTATTTGCTGTCGAGGTTTGCGCCTACGACAGCGTACCTCTCTGGGTGCTCCGGATCCAAGGGTATCTTCTTCGTCTCTTTGGCCGGCTTGAACGAACCCTCAGCCTCCGACTCCTTTGGGTTGGGCGATACCTCTGGCTGCTTGCCGGCCATCGCCACAACTCGCTCAAGGAGCCGCTTCTCGGCTGCGATCACCAAGGACTCGGCCAGCCGACTGCTCTCAGCCGCATAGGCAGACGACTTCCGGTACTCGCCGGCTACAATCAGAATTCCCCTGGAACTGGGCATCTTCATTTTGAGGTAGGCGTAGTGGGGGACCGCCATGAACTTGGCCAAGGCGGGTCGGCCGGGTAGCGCATGGTATGGGCTCTCAAGGTCCACCACCTCAAACCAAACCGACTCTCGGCGGAAGTGATCTTTGTCTCCAAAGAGGACGTCCATCAAGATCTTGCCGATTGGTGAGCAGGAAAGCCCAGGAACAATGCCGTGGAACACAGTCCAGCTGTTCTGGAGCTGTCTTTGCTTGATTCCTAGCGTCGATCATCAGCCATACTGGTAAACACCACGTAGGCTCCGTGTTCTTCAGGGTATTCGTCTTGTACTGCGCCGACTGGCCTGACAGCCGGCTGCTAGGGCGGAGGCGGCTGCCCAGCAGGCGGGGGAGGCAGGAGGCCGTCTCCCTTGGCGATCCTGGTGAGCCAGTGGCACTTCCGGGTGGTGTGATTCGACGGCTTCGCGCCGCTATGGAACTTGCAAGGTCCATCCAGAGTCTGCTCGTAGGAGAAGGCCGACAACTAGTTGGGCTTGCCGCCTTTCTGTCGCTTGGGCAGAGGCTGCCCATCCGGCTGCTGGGCTTCAACGGCCGCGACCCACCGGCTGCTGGAAGCCGGCTGCGGGGCCTTGCGCTTGTGGTCGCCCTGCTGTTGTCGCCGATTGGCGTCTCCCACTGGAGTTCTTGGAGCTTGAGGGGCCACTTTTCCAGTTGCGCTGACTCGAATCTCCGCCTTCATGGAGGAGTCGGCCGTGGCGTACTTGTCCGCTATGATCAGCAGCTCGTCGAGGGTTTCTGGCTTGTCGCAGAGAAGCTTGTGCTTGAGGAGGGTTCCTTCTCTGCACCCGGCTGTGAAGTACTCGATGGCCTGCACCTCGTGCACGCCCTCGCAGGAGTTCCGAAGCTCGGCCGAACGCGTGAGGTAATCGCGAGTCGACTCGTCGGGGCCTTGCATGCACAAGGAGAGTTGTCGAGGCTTGGGAGGATGCGTGTACGTGCTAGTGAAGTTGCGGACAAATGCTTCGGTGAAGTCGACCCAGCTGTTGATGCTGCAGGGCTTCAGGCTGTTCAGCCATGTCCAAGCCGTGCCCTGAAGCATGAGCGGAACGTACTTTACGGCGACACGCTTGTTGCCGTTTGCTATGCTGACAGCCATGGAGTAGTCGACCAGCCAGTCTTCCGGCTTCACGCACCCGGTGTACTTGGGCGTGTCTCTTGGGAGCGTGAACCCTCTGGGAAAGGGCTCGTCTCGAATGCGGGGCCCGAAACAAGGCGGACCCAACTCGTCTTCTTCTTCCAGTGCTAGGGATCGGTGAAGTCGGTCGATCCGGTGGCGGGCGTCATTTTCTGCGACCCCCTCTCGGCGGCCAAGGCGGTCGCCGAGAGTCGGATGGTCAACAGGAGGCGGGGAGACTCGCCTCTCCCTGTGAGGAGGAGGAGGCGGACAGTCGTCCCGTCGTTCCACTGCTCTCGGACGGCCGTCTCGGTCGCGCTCTATGGTAATGTGAGTCCGACTGTGGCTGACAGCCGGATCCTTGTCCCTTCTTCCTCGGGCACCGCCAGTCGGCGTCCGAGACGTCGCGCCTTGATCTCGGCGAAGGTCGTCGTTTTGCCGCTACGGCGCCTCCGTGCGGCAGCCGGCCTTGTAATGCGCGACAGCCGCGTCGAGGAGCCGCTGGACTCGCTCCATCATCAGGTGTCGCTCTTCGCCCTCGAAATTGTCCAGCTCGTCCGCGGCCGCCTGGGCGGTTCGGATGTTCTCCGCTGGTGTAGCGTACACGGGGCGGCTTGCCCCGAACAGGTCGGCGATGGCTACGCCGCGCTGCTGGACCGCGCCAAGGCGGCTGGGCCCCGCTGGGGTTGGCGAGCCGCCAACAGCGCGATCTATCTCTCGCTGGTAGGCTTCTGACAAGCGCCTCACGCTAGCCAGCTTCTTCGCGCATTCAACAAGCTGAAGGCGGCGCGCCTCCAACGTCTCCGTGTCAGTGTTTTCCGGAATGGGCGTAGTCAGCTCTTGTAGTGCCGCGCCGAGCGAATCGTGCGCTCCTCCGCCGGGGAGCTTGTCATGACTGATGACGAGCACCTCGGTAACGGTGCTTCTGTCGCTCTCCGCGCGAGGGAGAGGTTTGGCGTAGACCACCACATTAGCGGGGAACGCATCGAGCGACGCAGTGTCGGAGTCGACCAGCATCGGGTTGGTGGAGCCTACAGACTCCAAGTCCACGGCAGGCTTGCCAGAAACGTGGAGTTGATTGAGGAGGCCCGCGAGGAGGCTCTCGGAGCCGCTCGTGCCTGCGTTGGATGCAGGTTCGTCGGAGAGGCGAACTTCTCCAACAAGTTCGGCGAGGCAACTGGCTGCGCAGGCGATCTCAACGCCATGCAGCGCGTCAGCGCAAACTCCGTCTGGCGTGCCTGGCTGGCTGCACTCCCCAAGGAGAAAAAGGGTTCCCGTCCAGAACAGGTCTCCGGACGGCGGTGCACCAGGCGCCACGGTGGGCGCCAAATGTCGGGGGTTGGGTGCGACATATGCCAAAGGATGGCTTATCATGGTGGGGGCGACTAGAAAGTCGCCGGTGCCTAGAAACGGGATGAGGCGCAGACATGCACGCCGGCGAATCTTACCCAGCTTCAGGGCTCTCCGGGGAGATAATACCCCTACTGCTGCTCTGCGGGGTCTCCGCATGATCACTATGGCAAGGTGTTTACACGATTGCTCCTTGAGCTGTTTCCTAGAGGTAGGAGAGGGCAAGGCTAGCTCTCTCCCTCCTATATGATCTAGTCTAGAGCTAATGGATTCCAACCCTTTGCATGGGCGCCCTGGGGGTTTATATAGGCCTACCCCCCAGGGGTACAATGGTAATCCGGCTGGACGCGGACCCAGCCGTCAGTGCCTCTGGCCTTCGTCTTCTCTGCTGACTGCTGGGGGCCGCCGACTGGTGGGCCCCGCCAACTGGCCAAGTACGGAGCCGACAGGCCACGTCCACTGCGGGCGGGTCTTGCCGGCTGCTGATTACTGTAGCCGTACTTCTGATGACGCGGGCTTGATCATGGGGTCGTGGCAACAGCCCCGCAGCATGGTGGGCGATCACTGTTGCCACTCCTCGTCACATCTGGTTAATGGCGCATGGGCCCTGGGAGAGGGTCTGGCCGACTCCGGTGGCCGACTGGTGGCGCACTCGCCGCCTCCTGGGGTCCCACTGACTGGTGGGACCCGCGCCTCCAGGGTCGTACAGACAAGCCGTCGTGGGTGTTGGATTCGGTCCTTCGGTGCTGATGTCAGGGCCGGCACGGCAACAGTGCCACGTCGCACGGAGATCTTCACTGGTACGGCGTGTTGTGGCCATGCCTGCCCTTGGTAAGGGGCGGGAGCGGGCTTTACTGTAGCCACTCCCCGGTCCTGCCCCTCCCGATGAGGATATGGGCTCGTTGGAGTCGCGGGCCGACGCCCCAAAGCTGGCTTCTCTAGAAGTGGCCAGTCAGGAGTCGGCTTATCCTAGAGTCGTCCCTGGGACTCGGCCGTGTGTGGGCAGTCGGCCGTCTTGCCGCCGACTTCTCAGAAGGTGGCTCTTCGTCCTGGGGTCTTGAGGGGCGCAACCTGCCCCGATGTCTTCAAAGGTTCTGGGGCTCGGGTGGGCCTACCCGTGGCCCATTACTCCGACAGTAGTCCCCGAAACTGGTGAGGCGCCGCGGCGATCAGCCGAGAAGCCTCAGCAGTTTCTCTTTTCGGGTACTCGACACATGGCTCTCGGTTGACTTCTGCCGGGCTGGCTAGAAGGAGTCGGACTCGCCCAACTCTGACCCGCACAATATTTCGAACGACGCGGCGGGATCCAAGTAGCGTGCTGGCTAAGTCTCCAGGCTGCCACCCGCCCCCGGCCTGTCACGTGATAACACGTGGCCGGGTTATTTTGCCAGCCTACACGCGCGACGGGACAGGCCCGTAGGTGGGGCCCGCCAGTACCTCGCCTCGGTGCTCGAGCGGATCCGCTGTGTCTCAGGCGGACGGTTGGGATTCCCGGGGAGTTACTATGCGCAGTAACTTTGTCGTGGAAGCGTGGGGGTCGTGGGGTCGTGGGCGCAGTAAATCCCACGACCGCCCCCTCGGCTTCGCAGCCCATGAGGCTATAAGTAGGGGAAAGAGGGGGGCGCGGCAGAGCACGCGCGCCCCTCCTCACTACTCCTTGCTCTTCTCCTCCTCCTTCTTCATTGCTCCGTCGTGCGCCCAAGCTTCGACGAACGCCGTGGCGATCAGCTCGTGATGAGTTCTTCTTCTGCCGCCCGCCCTCCCCCCCCCCCGGTGTGCTCCGGCCCCTGGGACGGCTCAGAAGTTCACGACGACCATATTGAGTTCCTCCGCAAGACTCGTCGGCTCCCCGGCGAAGACTACATGCGGGTGCGTCTTGTGCCGAGGGGGGAGATTTCCCCCGCACCGCAGGAGGGCGAGCGGGTCATCTTCCGCTCGCACTGCTTGCGCGGGTTGGGGCTACCGGCGAGCAATTTCTTCCACTCCTTTCTGGAGTCTTCACATAGTTGCATAATTATTCGACTACTCATTGATCTTCACTTAAATCTTTCGGAGTAGTTTGTCATTTGCTCTGGTGATTCACTTATATCTTTTAGAGCATGGTGGTAGTTTTATTTTGAAGAAATAGATGAACTCTCATGCTTCACTTACATTATTTTGAGAGTCTTAAATAGCATGGTAATTTGCTTAAAATCCTAATATGCTAGGTATTCAAGAATAATAAAATTCTCTTATGAGTGTGTTGAATACTATGAGAAGTTTGATACTTGATAATTGTTTTGAGATATGGAGATGGTGATATTAGAGTCATGCGAGTTGAGAGGTTATGAATTTGAGAAATACTTGTGTTGAAGTTTGTGATTCGCGTAGCATGCATGTATGGTGAACCGTTATGTGATGAAGTCGGAGCATGATTTATTTATTGATTGTCCTCCTTATGAGTGGCGGTCGGGGACGAGCGATGGTCTTTTCCTACCAATCTATCCCCCTAGGAGCATGCACGTAATACTTTGCTTTGATAACTTGTAGATTTTTGCAATAAGTATATGAATTCTTTATGACTAATGTTGAGTCCATGGATTATACACACTCTCACCCTTCCACCTTTGCTAGCCTCTCTAATACCGCACACCTTTCACCGGTATCATACACCCACCATATACCTTCCTCAAAACAACCACCATACCTACCTATTATGGCATTTCCACAACCATTCCGAGATATATTGCCATGCAACTTTCCATCGTTCCATTTATTATGACATACTCCATCATTGTCATATTGCTTAGCATGATCATGTAGTTGACATCATATTTGTGGCAAAGCCACCATTCATAATTCTTTCATACATGTCACTCATGAGTCATTGCATATCCCGGTACACCGCCGGAGGCATTCATATAGAGTCATATCTTGTTCTAAGTATCGAGTTGTAATTCTTGAGTTGTAAGTAAAAAAGAAGTGTGATGATCATCATTATTAGAGCATTGTCCCAGTGAGGAAAGGATGATGGAGACTATGATTCCCCCACAAGTCAGGATGAGACTCCGGACGAAAATAAAAAAAATTAAAAGAGGCCAAAGAAGCCCAAATAAAAAAAGAGGCCATAAAGAAAAGAGAAAGGCCCAAATAAAAAATAAAAAAAATAAAAAATGAGAGAAAAAGAGAGAATGGACAATGTTACTATCCTTTTACCACACTTGTGCTTCAAAGTAGCACCATGATCTTCATAGTAGAGAGTCTCTCATGTTATCACTTTCATATACTAGTGGAAATCTTTCATTATAGAACTTGGCTTGTATATTCCAATGATGGGCTTCCTCAAAATGCCCTAGGTCTTCGTGAGCAAGCGAGTTGGATGCACACCCACTTAGTTTCTTTTGTTGAGCTTTCATATACTTATAGCTCTAGTACATCTGTTGCATGGCAATCCCTACTCACTCACGTTGATATCTATTGATGGGCATCTCCATAGCCCGTTGATATGCCTAGTTGATGTGAGACTATCTTCCCCTCCTTTTGTCTTCTCCACAACCACCATTCTATTCCACATATAGTGCTATATCCATGGCTCACGCTCATGTATTGCATGAAGATTGAAAATGTTTGAGAACATCAAAAGTATGAAACAATTCCTTGGTTTGTCATCGGGGTTGTGCATGATTTAAATATTTTGTGTGGTGAAGATAGAGCATAGCCAGACTATATGATTTTGTAGGGATAACTTTCTTTGGCCATGTTATTTTGAGAAGACATGATTGCTTAGTTAGTATGCTTGAAGTATTATTATTTCTATGTCAATATGAACTTTTGTCTTGAATCTTATGGATCTTATTCATATCACAAGTAAGAAGAATTACATTGAAATTATGCCAACTTGCATTCCACATCAAAAATTATCTTTTTTATCATTTACCTACTCGAGGACGAGCAGGAATTAAGCTTGGGAATGCTTGATACGTCTCCAACATATCTACAATTTTTGTGTAACACCCCGGATGTAACTTTCCCAATTTGTACTCCAACTCTTGCCGTTTCGGCTTTAAGTTATTTTATTTCCTCAGGTTCGGGTTTTTGTCTCCGTGTGTTGTTGTCGTTGTCATGCATCTCATATCATGTCATCATGTGCATTTCATTTGCATACGTGTTCATCTCATGCATTCGAGCTTTTTCCCCGTTGTCCGTTTTGCATTCCGGCGCTTCCGTTCTCCTCCAGTGGTCATTTCTACCTTTCTTTCATGTGTGGGGATTAAACATTTCCGGATTGGACCGAGACTTGCCAAGCAGCCTTGGTTTACTACCGGTAGACCGCGTGTCAAGTTTCGTATCATTTGGACTTCGTTTGATACTCCAACGTTTAACCGAGGGACCGAAAAGGCCTCGTGTGTGTTGCAGCCCAACACCCTTCCAATTTGGCCCAAAACCCACCTAAACCCTCTCCATCATCTAGAGCGTTCGATCACGATCGCGTGGCCGAAAACCGCACCTCATTTGGACTCTCCTAGCTCCCTCTATGCCTATTTAAAGGCCTCTCCCCAAAAATCCGGATCCTCCCCCGTCCTAACCCTAAATTTTCGGATCTCCGCCGCCGCCGGACACGTCCGGACGGAGCCGGATGCATCCGGATCCGCCGCCGCCAACCGGCGCCTGCCACGT